>NC_045977.1:1611960-1654561 GCF_010909765.2 Amblyraja radiata
GGCTGCAAATTTCTCCTAATACTAACACTTGCCCAATCTTCCAAATAATCGTCTTCTCCCCCTTCAAAGCCAATGCCAACCACCAGGTCCTTAAACTTTAGATCTACTGGAGCCAGTTTCCCTTCAGGAGATTTCTTTCTCTCCCATTCCTTATGCCCTCTAATCATCCACATCCCTTTCTCAAGGTATCTGGAGGTCGGTTTACTTTATCATCCCAAGTTTATCCCAAGTTTTGAAGCTGCTTTCTGCCAATTCACCATTCTCACAGCCTCTCTACTCACTTTCTGCTCTTCATAGTATTTTCTCCATAATCCAATCAACTATTCTTCATCGCTATTACAACATTTCCAAATATTCTTTTCGATGTACCTCACTCCCTTCAATATTCCGATCCCTCCTTCGGGCAACAACTCGACTGTTAATTCCGTATTCAGAAAAGTTCTTTAATCTCTCAGCTTTGTGTGGGAACTCGCAACACACTAATTGTACCGGCTCTTGAGATCTATGTGTCTATGTTTCTAAGTGTTGGGACATCATGTTACATCTGTATAGAGCATTGGTGAGACCGCATGGTGCACAGATGCTACAGGACGGATGTGACTAAGCTAGAGAGGCTACAGAAGTTTCACAAGGATGTTGCTGGGACAGGAATGTCCGAGATATAAGGAGAGCCTGGATAGGTCAGGGTTGTTTTTTCTTGGGGTGAAGGAGGCTAAGGGGTGACCATACAGAGGTTTATTAAATCATGAGGGGCATAGATAAGATTTGTGATCGCATTCATTTTACCAGAGTGGAGGAGTCTAATTGTTCAAAGTCTGCCTGAACTAGATGGTATTAATAACAAGGATTGGTTGGACTGATTGAGATTGTATCATTTCGTTGGTATCATTTAAAAATAAATTGGATAGGCATCTGGATGAGAAGGGAATGGAGGGTTATGGTATGAGTGCAGGCAGGTGGGACTAAGGGAAAAAAGTTGTTCGGCACGGACTTGTAGGGCCGAGATGGCCTGTTTCCGTGCTGTAATTGTTATATGGTTATATGGTTATATATGGTTATATGGTTATTGTTTTCTTTGGAGTACTGGAGGTTGAGGGGAGAACTGATAGAAGTATATACAATTGGCATTGATAGGGTAGATGTTCCGAATCTTTTTCCCAGGGTGGCAATGTCAAAGACTTGGGGGCATAGCTTTAAGGTGAGAGGAGGAAAGTTTAAATGAGGTGTGGGACTAGATTTTACACAGAGGTGGTGGGTGTCTGGAATGTGTTCCCAGGATTGGTGGTGGAGTTAGATGCGATAGTGGTGTTTAAGAGTATTTTAGACAGGCACAGGGATATGCAGGGAACGGAGGGATATGGACAACGTGCAGGCAGATGAGATTAGTTTGACGGCATCATGTTTGGTGCAGATATTGTGGACTAAGGGACTGTTTCTGTGCTGCACTGTTCTATGTTCCAACGTGAGCAGGGAAAGAGTTAAATGGGACCTTTCATACACAGAGTGCACTGCATTCATGGAACAAACAACCAGAGGAGGTGGTATATGGGAGTACAATTACGACAGTTAAATGTCGTTTGGTCAGGTACGTGGATAGGAAAGGTGTAGAGTGATAAATGCCAGGCGTGAGCAAATGGAACATGGACCACATAGCCTGTTGGCATGCTGTATTTATGTGTACAGCAGCCAATGCCCCATTTACTGTCTGCCTGTTATAGTTCCAGAGCACAGAGACCAGTGTCCAATGTTACATGTTTGAGTCCAACAGCAATGATGCTGTGTTTCCATTTGCAGCCCTCATTCCACCACACAGCTCAATGCTGCCACGTTGGATGATGCTGGAGTGGAGGATAAAGTCTGTAGTTATGTCTAAATAATTCACTCTTGCTCCTGCAGACTTTACAGATTGCAATCGATGTATTTCATGGATTAATCCTGCTGTATTTTTAACAGGAAGCACAAAGACTGAGAACAAAGGCCTTTTCACGTCAAGGAAACACATGATATTTGGTGAAATGTTTCAGATGCAAATTAAGCAACAGATGCAAACTAGAAATGCAAACTAGTAAACAAGGAGGGCTTGGTGAATGGGTGCGAGTTGGTGGGTAGAGCGACACAGTTTCCATGACCATTTAGTGTTCAAGTCATGGGGTCATATAGCACTGATAAAGGCCTGTACCTGTCCAAGTGCCTTTTAAATGTTGTCATAGTTCCTGCCACATCTACCTCCTCTGGCAGCTCATTCATGTATCCACCACCTTCTGGGTGAAAATGTTGAACCTCAGGGTTTGTGTAAAACCTTCCCCCTCGCAGGTTAATCTTATGTCCTCTGGTTTTTGATTTTCCTACGCTGAGTAAAAGACTACACATTGATCCTAACTATTCCCCTCATGGTGTTATCCACATATCATACGATCTGATGAAGGATCTTGACCCATTCCTTCTCTCCATAAATGCTGCCTGTCCCGCTGAGTTACTCCAGCTTTGTGTGTCTATCTTCGATTTAAACCTGCATCAGCTGCTTCTTCAAACACATATCATAAGATCACCTCTCAGCCACCTGCACCAAGGAATAAAGTCCTAGCCTGCCCAACCTATCCCTATAGCTCAGCCCCTCAAGTCCTGGCAACGTCATTGTAAATCTTCTCTGCACTCTTTCCAGCTTACCGATATCCTTTTAATAGCAGGGTGACCAAAACTGAACACAGTACTCCAAATGTAATAACAAGTAACTACAGATGCTGGTTTACCTGGCTTCCCGATGGGCCAGAGGCTTCCCGATGGGCCAGAGGCTTCCCGATGGGCCAGAGGCTTCCCGATGGGCCAGAGGCTTCCCGATGGGCCAGAGGCTTCCCGATGGGCCAGAGGCTTCCCGATGGGCCAGAGGCTTCCCGATGGGCCAGAGGCTTCCCGATGGGCCAGAGGCTTCCCGACGGGCCATGGCTGTGGGCTGGGAATGCTGCTGGAGGTGTTTATCGAGGCGCCGCTGTCTCGATGCCTCCCGGATCGCCGCGTAGAAGCCCAGGTCGGGGCCCGGCCGGAGCCTGGTGGTTGACGGAGCCCACGGCTGGGGCCTGGGTCGACACCACGGAAGCGTGAAGTGGGGCATCGACAGCGGTGAGGCCTCAGCGGCGGTGAAGCGGCAACAGCGGTGAAGCCTCGTGATGATGGGGCCTCAGCGGCGGTGAAGCCTCGCGGCGGCGGTGACCCGCGGTCGACGATTGATGAGAGCGTGGAGGACCACTGTGAGGGGGGAGGGGAAGAACAATGGAGGACCCGGTGTGGGGGGACCACTGTGAGGGGGGAGGGGGGGGGGAGAACAATAGGAGGAGCCGGCGTGCTTTGTAACTTTGTCAGCGCTGTAGGTGGCTGCTATTTGTATACATTGTGTACGCAGCAAAGAATGTCACTGTGCCTTGTCACATGTGACAATAAAGTATTCCATTCCATTATACCAAAGACAACACATGCTTGAGTAACTCAGTGGGTCAGGCAGCATCTCTGGAGAAAATGAGACAATATTATGTACAACCTCACCAATGTACAACTGTAACATAACTTCTCAACCTTCAGTATCCTGACTGATGAAGGTAAATGTACCAAAAACCTTCTTGACCACCCTATCTACCTATGATGCCACTTATAGGGAACTATATTTAAGCAACTCTCCAAGATCCCTGTGCTCTACAACACGACCAATCACTGTGGTTCTGCCCTAATTTAACGCACCACGGGAACTGCCCCCCCCCCCCTGCAGGACCTATACACCAGGGGGTGCAGATCCAGAGCCAGCAAGATCATGAAGGACCCCTACACCCCAGCAACGGACTGTTCCAGCTGCTTCATTCAGGCAAGCACCTCAGCTGTCACTCTGCGAAAACAGAGAGGATGAGACGCAGTTTCTTTCCACAGGCCATCAGGAGTGTAAACTCTGATCTCACCAGGGTGTAAATACTGTTGTGTCTTCTTTTTTTAATGTAAATACTGGTTCTGTTCTGTTGTTTTGCGACTTGACTTGACTTGACTTGACTTGACTAACTACATTTAAACATAGAAACATAGAAACGATGAAAATAGGTGCAGGACGCCATTCGGCCCTTCAAGCCAGCACCGCCATTCATTGTGATCATGGCTGATCATCTCCTATCAATAACCCGTGCCTGCCTTCTCCCCATATCCCTTGACTCCACTAGCCCCTAGAGCTCTATCTAACTCTTTCTTAAGTTCATCCAGTTACTTGGCCTCCACTGCCCTCTGTGGCAGGGAATTCCATAAATTCACAACTTCCTGTGTGAAAACGTTTTTTTCTCACCTCAGTCTTAAATGACCTTCCCTTTATTCCAAGACTGTGGCCTTTGGTTCTGGACTCACCCAACATTGGGAACATTTTTCCTGCATCTAGCTTGTCCAGTCCTTTTATAATTTTATATGTTTCTATAAGATCCCCCCTCATCATTCTAAACTCTGGTGAATACAAACCTAAGCTTTTCAATCTTTCCTCATATGACAGTCCTGCCATCCCAGGGATCAATCTCGTGAACCTACGCTGCATTGCTTCAATCACAAGGATGTCCTTCCTCAAATTTGGAGACCAAAACTGTGCACAATACTCCAGATGTGGTCTCACCAGAGCCCTATACAACTGCAGAAGAACCTCTTTACTCCTACACTGAAATCCTCTTGTTATGAAGGCCAACATTCCATTAACTTTCTTCACTGCCTGCTGTACCTGTAAGCCAACTTTCAGTGACTGGTGTACAAGGACACCCAGGTCTCGCTGCACCTCCACCTTACCTAACCGAACCCCATTGAGATAATAATCTGCCCCCTTGTTTTTGCTGCCAAAGTGGATAACCTCACATTTATCTATATTATACTGCCTCTGCCACGCATCTGCCCACTCACTCAACCTGTCCAGGTCACCCTGCAACCTCCTAACATAGAAACATAGAAAATAGGTGCAGGAGTAGGCCATTCGGCCCTTCGAGCCTACACCGCCATTCAATATGATCATGGCTGATCATCGAACTCAGTATCCCGTACCTGCCTTCTCTCCATACCCCCTGATCCCTTTAGCCACAAGGGCCACATCTAACATCCTCTTCACAGTTCACACTGCCACCCAGCTTTATGTCATCTGCAAACTTGGTAGTGTTGCTCCTAATTCCCTCTTCCAAATCATTAATATTTATGGTAAATAGTTGCGGCCTCAACACCGAGCCTTGCGGCACTCCACTCGCCACTGCCTGCCATTCTGAAATGAACCCGTTCACTCCTACTCTTTGCTTCCGGCCTGCCAACCAATTTTATATCCATGTCAACACCCTACCCCCAATACCATGTGCTCTCATTTACTCACCAGTCTCCATTTGGAAAGGAACCTATCAGCATTAAACTCCAAAGATAGACACAAAAAGCTGGCAGCATCTCTGGAGAGAAGGAATGTGTGACGTTTCAGGTCAAGACACTTCAGACTGGTTAGGGATAAAGGAAATGAGAGATATAGACGGTGATGTGTAGAGATAAAGAACAAGGAATGAAAGATACGCAAAAAGCAATGATGATGAAGGAAACAGGACATTGTTAACTGTTTGTAGGGTGAAAATGAGAAGCTAGTGCGATATGGGTGGGGGAGGGATAGAGAGAGAGGGAATGCTGGGGCTACCTGTAGTGAGAGAAATCAATGTTCATACCACTGGGATGTAAGCTGCCCAAGCGAAATATGAGATGCTGTTCCTACTATTTGCGTTTAGCCTCACTCTGACAATGGAGGAGACCGAGGACAGAAAGGTCTATGTAGGAATGGGAAGGAGAATTAAAGTGTCCAGCAACAAGTTGGCGGCACAGTGGTGCATCGGTAGAGTTGCTGCCTTGCAGCGCTTGGGTTTGACCCAGGTTCGATCCCGACTACGGGTGCTGTCTGTCCGGACTTTGTACGTTCTCCCCGTGACCTGCGTGGGTTTTCTCTGAGATCTTTGGTTTCCTCCGACACTCCAAAGACGTGCAGGTTTGCAGGTTAATTGGCTTGGTGAATGTAAAAATTGTCCCTAGTGGGTGTAGAATGGTGTTAATGTACGGGGATCACTGGTCGGCGCGGACCCGGTGGCCGAAGGGCTTGTTTCCGCGCAGTATCTCTAAACTAAACAAAGGTAAACAACCGGGAGATCAGGTAGGTTCAGGCGGGCTGAGCGAAGGTGTTCCGCTAAACGATTGCCCAGTCTGCGTTTGGTCTCGCCAATGTAATAGAGTCCACATCTTGATCAATGGATATAGTAGATGAGGTTGGACGAGGTGCAAGTGAATCTCTGTCTACCCTTAAAGGACTGTTGGGGTCCCTGGACAGAGTCGAGCGAGGAGGTATAGAGACAGGTGTTGCATCTTTTGCAGTTGCAGGGGAAGGTACCTGGGGAGGGGGTGGTTTGGGTGGGAAGGTATGAGTTAACCAGGGAGTTGCGGAGGTCAATGGTCTATTTCCTATGATATAACAATATAACCATATAACAATTACAGCACGGAAACAGGCCATCTCGGCCCTACAAGTCCGTGCCGAACAACTTTTTTCCCTTAGTCCCACCTGCCTGCACTCATACCATAACCCTCCATTCCCTTCTCATCCATATGCCTATCCAATTTATTTTTAAATGATACCAACGAACCTGCCTCCACCACTTCCACTGAAGCTCATTCCACACCGCTACCACTCTCTGAGTAAAGAAGTTCCTCATGTTACCCCTAAACTTCTGTCCCTTAATTCTGAAGTCATGTCCTCTTGTTTGAATCTTCCCTGTTCTCAAAGGGAAAAGTTGATCCACATCAACTCTGTCTATCCCTCTCATCATTTTAAAGACCTCTATCAAGTCCCCCCTTAACCTTCTGCGCTCCAGAGAATAAAGACCTAACTTATTCAACCTTTCTCTGTAACTTAGTTGTTGAAACCCAGGCAACATTCTAGTAAATCTCCTCTGTACTCTCTCTATTATGATGGAGACTGTGAGATCAAGAAAGGGCAGGGAGGTGTTGTAGATGGTCCAAGTAAATTTGAGTGCATCATGAAAATTGGTAGTGAAGTTGATAAAGTCCATGAGTTCTGCACGGGTGCAGGATGTAGCACCGATGCAGTCATCAATGTAACAGAGATAGAGTTCAGGGATAGGGCCAGTGTACGCCTGTACAGGGATTGTTCAACGTAGCCTACAAAGAGGCAGGCATAACTGGGGCCCATGTGGGTGCCCATAACTATGCCTTGGACTTGGCATAAAGGGATAGACTGTTGAAGGATAGTCAACATGGTAAATCGTGTTTCACATTTTGTAATAAGCTTCTTGAAGTGCTGGGATGGCACAGTGAAGTAGTGGTAGAGCTGCTGCCTTACAGCGCCAGAGACCCGCGATCGATCCTGACTGTACCATAACTGTCTGTACGGAGTTTGTGCCATCTCCCTGTGACCACATGGGTTTTCTCCTGGTGCTCTTGTTTCTTCCAACACTCCAAAGATGTACAGGTTTGCAGGTTAATTGGCTTCGGTAAAATTGTAAACTGAACCTCATGTGTGTCAGGTAGTGTGAGAGTACAGGGTGATCGCTGGTCTGCACAGACTCGATGGGCCGAAGGGCCAGTTTCCACACTATATCTGTAAATCTAAAGGCTAAAAGAAGAGGCGACCAAGACGATAACGTAGGCAGGGACACAGACGTTTTCATAGACTTTAACAAGGCCTTTGTCTTGGTTCCGTATGGTAGATAGATCAGGAAGATGAGATCACATGGGATCCAGGGTGAGCTGGCCAGGTGGATATAACATTGGCTTGGTGGTCAGGGGCAGAGGGTTGGAGTGGAGGGTTGTGTTTCAGATTGGAATCCAGTGACCAGTGGTGTGCTACACGGACTGGTGCTGGGTCTCCTGCTTGTCTTATACATTGACAATTTGGATGAGAACATAGGTGGCATGAACTTGTGGATGATACAAATATTGTTGTTGTGATGGACAGTGAAGATGTTTATTGAAGGTTACAACAAGATCTAGATCAACTGGGAAAGTGGACAAAGGAATGGAAGCTGAAAGTTTACACCGACAAGTGGGAGAAGAGCCTTTAGTGAAGTTAAACCAGGGCAAGACTTAGTCACCAAGGCCCTGTCATTTACAGTGTGTTGTAGAATAGACAGACCTTGGGGTACAAATACATACTTCCCTGAATATGATGACTCGGGTGGACAAAGTGCTGGAGACCACTCTTGTACAAGTGTGGGACATCATGTTACATCTGTATAGAGCATTGATGAGACCGCATGGTGCGCAGATGCTACAGGATGGATGTGACAAAGCTGGAGAGGCTAAGGGGTGACCATACAGAGGAGTGAAGGAGGCTAAGGGGTGACCATACAGAGGTTTATTAAATCATGAGGGGCATAGATAAGATTTGTGATCATATTCATTGTACCAGGGTGGAGGAGTCTAATTGTTCAAAGTCTGCCTGAACTAGGTGGTATTAATAACAAGGGTAGGTTGGACTGATTGGGATCATTATCTTTGGAGTACTGGAGGTTGAGGGGAGAACTGATAGAAGGCATAGCTTTAAGGTGAGAGGAGGAAAGTTTAAATGAGGTGTGGGACTAGATTTTATACAGAGGGTGGTGGGTGTCTGGAATGTGTTCCCAGGATTGGTGGTGGAGTTAGATGCGATAGTGGTGTTTAAGAGTCTTTTAGACAGGCACAGGGATATGCAGGGAACGGAGGGATATGGACAACGTGCAGGCAGATGAGATTAGTTTGACGGCATCATGTTTGGTGCAGATATTGTGGACTAAGGGACTGTTTCTGAGCTGCGCTGTTCTATGTTCCAACGTGAGCAGGGAAAGAGTTAAATGGGACCTTTCATACACAGAGTGTACTGGATTCATGGAACAAACAACCAGAAGAGGTGGTATATGGGAGTACAATTACGACAGTTAAATGATGTTTGGTCAGGTACGTGGATAGGAAAGGTGTAGAGTGATAAATGCCAGTCATGAGCAAATGGAACATGGACCACAGAGTCTGTTGGCATGCTGTATTTATGCGTACAGCAGCCAATGCCCCATTTACTGTCTGCCTGTTATAGTTCCAGAGCACAGAGACCAGTGTCCAATGTTACATGTTTGAGTCCAACAGCAATGATGCTGTGTTTCCATTTGCAGCCCTCATTCCACCACACAGCTCTATGCTGCCACGTTGGATGATGCTGGAGTGGAGGATAAAGTCTGTAGTTATGTCTAAATAATTCACTCTTGCTCCTGCAGACTTTACAGATTGCAATCGATGTATTTCATGGATTAATCCTGCTGTATTTTTAACAGGAACCACAAAGACTGATAACAAAGGCCTTTTCACGTCAAGGAAACAAATGATATTTGGTGAAATGTTTCAGATGCAAATTAAGCAACAGATGCAAACTAGAAATGCAAACTAGTAAACAAGGAGGGCTTGGTGAATGGGTGCGAGTTGGTGGGTAGAGCGACACAGTTTCCATGGCCATTTAGTGTTCAAGTCATGGGGAAATATAGCACTGATAAAGGCCTGTACCTGTCCAAGTGCCTTTTAAATGTTGTCATAGTTCCTGCCACATCTACCTCCTCTGGCAGCTCATTCATGTATCCACTACCTTCTGGGTGAAAATGTTGCCTCTCAGGGTTTGTGTAAAACCTTCCCCCTCGCAGGTTAACCTTATGTCCTCTGGTTTTTGATTCCCCTACGCTGAGTAAAAGACTACACATTAATCCTAACTATTCCCCTCATGATTTTATACACATATCATACGATCTGATGAAGGATCTTGACCCATTCCTTCTCTCCATAAATGCTGCCTGTCCCGCTGAGTTACTCCAGCTATGTGTGTCTATCTTCGATTTAAACCAGCATCAGCAGTTCCTTCCGACACATATCATAAGATCACCTCTCAGCCAACTGCACCAAGGAATAAAGTCCTAGCCTGCCCAACCTATCCCTATAGCTCAGCCCCTCAAGTCCTGGCAACAACATTGTAAATCTTCTCTGTACTCTTACCAGCTTATCGATATCCTTTTTATAGCAGGGTGACCAAAACTGAACACAGTACTCCAAATGTAATAACAAGTAACGACAGATGCTGGTTTACCTGGCTTCCCGATGGGTCAGAAGCTTCCCGATGGGCCAGAGGCTTCCCGATGGGCCAGAAGCTTCCCAATGGGCCAGAGGCTTCCCGATGGGTCAGTGTCTTCCCGATGGGCCAGAGGCTTCCCGATGGGCCAGAGGCTTCCCGATGCGCCAGAGGCTTTCCGACGGGCCATGGCTGTGGGCTGGGAACGCTGGGAACGGTGTTTATCCAGGCGCATCTGTCTCGATGCCTCCCGGATCGCCGCGCAGAAGCCCAGGTCGGGGCCGGCCGGAGCCTGGTGGTTGACTGAGCCCACGGCTGGGGCCTGGGTCGACACCACGGAAGCGTGAAGTGGGGCATCGACAGCGGTGAGGCCTCAGCGGCGGTGAAGCGGCAACAGCGGTGAAGCCTCGTGATGATGGGGCCTCCGCGGCAGTGAAGCCTCGCGGCGGTGGTGACCCGCGGTCGACGGTTGATGAGAGCGTGGAGGACCACTGTGAGGGGGGAGGGGAGGAACAGTGGAGGACCCGGTGTGGGGGGACCACTGTGGAGGGGGGGAGAACAGTGGAGGACCCGGTGTGGGGGACCACTGTGAGGGGGGGGGAGAACAATGGAGGACCCGGTGTGGGGGGACCACTGTGAGGGGGGGGGAGAGAGAACAATAGGAGGAGCCGGCGTGCTTTGTAACTTTGTCAGCGCTGTAGGTGGCTGCTATTTGTATACATTGTGTACGCAGCAAAGAATGTCACTGTGCCTTGTCACATGTGACAATAAAGTATTCCATTCCATTATACCAAAGACAACACATGCTTGAGTAACTCAGTGGGTCAGGCAGCATCTCTGGAGAAAATGAGACAATGTTATGTACAACCTCACCAATGTACAACTGTAACATAACTTCTCAACCTTCAGTATCCTGACTGATGAAGGTAAATGTACCAAAAACCTTCTTGACCACCCCATCTACCTATGATGCCAATTATAGGGAACTACATTTAGGCAACTATCCAAGATCCCTGTGCTCTACAACATTCACCAGGCCCCTACAAATCACTGTAGTTCAGCCCTACTTTGACTTGTCAAAGTGCAACAACTCACACCAATCTGCATTAAACGTAAAGATAGACACAAAAAGCTGGGGTAACACGGTTGGACAGGAACATCTCTGGAGAGAAGGAATGGGTGACGTTTCGGGTCAAGACCTTTCAGATTAGTTCGGGATAAGAGAAACAAGAGATATAGGTGATGATACGCTAGGCGGAGTAGAGTGTTAGTAGAGGGAAATTGGATGATTCTGCGTTCGAGGAAGAACCGGAGGGCTTTAAGGCCTTCCTGGTGGGGAATGGAGACGTAGAGTGAATGAACATCCACTCACCCAAGGATCAGGCAGTCAGGGCTCGGAAAGCGGAAGTCATTAAAGAGATGAAGGGCATGTGAGGTATCTTGGACATAGGTCGGCAGAGATTGGACCAAGGGGATTGGATGGCGTCGTGGTACGTGAAAATAATTTCAGTGGGACTGGTGCAGGCTGAAACAAGTGGTCTGTCAAAGCAGTTGTGTTCCCACTCCCTCATCTTTACTATAGACATTCAGTCATTCTACACCTCCATCCCCCAACAGGAAGGCCTTAAAGCCCTCCGGTTCTTCCTCGACCGCAGAATCATCCAATTTCCCTCGACTAACACTCTGCTCCCCTAGTTGAGCTGGTCCTCACCCTTAACAACTCCTCCTTCCACTCCTCCCCTTCCACCAAGTCCAAGGCGTAGCTAGGGGAACCACCATGGGCCCCAGCTATGCCTGCCTCTTTGTAGGGTACGTTGAACAATCACTGTTCCAGGCGTATACGGGCTCTATCCCTGAACTCTGTCTCCGTTATATTGACAACTGCATTGGTGCTACCTCCTGCACCCATGCAGAACTCATGGAGTTCATCAACTTCACCACCAATTTCCATCCTGTACTCAAATTCACTTGGACCATCTCCGACACCTCCCTCCCCTTTCTTGATCTCACCATCTCCATCATGGGAAATAGACATAGAAGCATAGAACATAGGTGCAGGAGGAGAACATTCGGCCCTTCGAGCCAGCACCGCCAGTCGTTGTACTCATGGCTGATCATCCCAAATCAATAACCCGTGCCTGCCTTCTCCCCATATCCCTTGATTCCACCAGCCCCTAGAGTATCTAACTCTCTTAAATCCATCCAGTGACTTGGCCTCCACTGCCCTCTGTGGCAGGGAATTCCACAAATTCACAACTCTCTGGGTGAAAACGTTTTTTTCTTACACCAGTCTTAAATGACCTCCCCTTTATACTAAGACTGTGGCCCCTGGTTCTGGACTCGCCCAACATTGGGAACATTTTTCCTGCATCTAGATTGTCCAGTTCTTTTATAATTTTAAATGTTTCTATAAGATCCCCCCTTATCCTTCTAAACTCCAGTGAATACAAGCCTAGTCTTTTCAATCTTTCCTCATATATCAGTTCCGCCATCCCAGGGATCAATCTCGTGAACCTACGCTGCACTGCCTCAATCACAAGGATGTCCTTCCGCAAATTAGGAGACCAAAACTGTACATAATACTCCAGACATGGTCTTACCAGAGCCCTATACAACTGCAGAAGAACCTCTTTACTCCTATACTGAAATCCTCTAGCTATTAAGGCCAACATTCCATTAGCTTTCTTCGCTGCCTGCTGTACCTGCATGCCAACTTTCAGTGACTGGTGTACAAGGACGCCCAGGTTTCGCTGTACCTCCTCCTTACCTAACCTAACCCCATTGAGATAATAATCTGCCCCCTTATTTTTGCCGCCAAAGTGGATAACCTCACATTGATCTATATTACTAGACGAAGTGGGACCCGTTAGCCAGTGGGGGGGCTTTCTGGAGCGCTAGTATGAGTGTTGTGGGCTGAAGGGACTGGTTTCCCGAGGGCTAGTATGGACATTATGGGCTGAATGGATTCTTGGGCTGGCGGCTAAGTCACTCAAGCCTGGTGTGCTGACAGCTCACTCACTCAAGGCTGGTGGGCTGGCAGTTGACTCACGGCTATTCCTTGAAATGCCACTTCAAGCAGGGTGCAAGGCCACCAAATTCAAGTGCAGTTTCATACCACTTGAAGCGGGGTGCAAGTTCATTTCACTGGCAAATTCATCAACCTCCATTCTGTATGCAGTTATACTCTCCCTATATTCCAGGCAACTTTAAAGATTTTCTAACTTTCAAATGTTCCTATTAAATCTTTTCCCCTTCACCATAAACCTATGTATTCTGGTCCTCGATTCACGTACACTTGGCAAGATGTTCTATGCATCTACACGATCTATTCCTCTCATGATTATATACACCATTTTATACACCACTTTTATAGCAGCAACAGGATCGGTCTGAGTCAGCATGGATTTACAAAGGGGAAATCATGCTTGACTAATCTTCTGGAATTTTTTGAGGATGTAACTAGGAAATGGACAAGGGAGAGCCAGTGGATGTGGTGTACCTGGACTTTCAGAAAGCATTTGATAAGGTCCCACATAGGAGATTAGTGGGCAAAATTAGAGCACCTGGTATTGGGGGTTGGGTACAGATATGGCTAGAAAATTGGTTGGCAGACAGGAAACAACGAGTAGGGATTAATGGGTTCCTTTCAAAATGGCAGGCAGTGTCTAGTGCCGCAAGGCTCGGTGCTGGAACTGCAGCTATTTACAATATACAATAATGATTTAGATGAACGGATTAAAAGTAACATTAGCAAATTTGCAGATGACACAAAGCTGGGTGACAGTGTGAACTGTGAGGAGGATGCTGTGAGGATGCAGGGTGACTTGGAAAGGTTGGGTGAGTGGGCAGATGCATGGCAGATGCAGTTTAATGTAGATAAATGTGAGCTCATCCACTTTGGTGGCAAAAACAGGAAGGCAGATTATTATATGTGAGTGGGCGGCACGACCGATGTCGCAGCGGCCTCTGCAGACTGTTCGCTTTTTTAAAATGTTTTTGTCCCATTGAGGATATAGTTTGTAGTGGGCTTTTAAATGTGTATGTGTGGAGGGCGGGGGGTGGGTGGGGGAAACTTTTAAATCTCTTCCCTGCACGGGGACCCGACCTTTTCCCTGTCAGGTCTCCGTTGTCGTTGGGGCCTAGCACCATGGAGAGGCTTCCAACCGGATCGACCTGGGGGCTCCAGTCACGGAGCCTGCGGAGCTGCGGATTTACCATTGTGAAGCTGGCCAGCTTTGGAGCGTGGAGAGTTCGGAGCATGGAGAGCTGTGGTGGCGCACAGTTGTGACCCGACTCCGGTGGATGTTGACACCGGAAGCTCGCGGGTCCCCGGTGGGAGACCGCTTTGTGGGGCACCGGCAACGGCGACTTCACCCGCCCGAATTGCGGGGTTGAAAGTGACCTGGAGCGGGGCCTTACATCACCCGGCGCGGCATAAACAGCCGCGGGACATGCTAGTGCCCGCCGGGGGCTCCAACATCAAGACCCGGAGCAAGGCCTTACATCACCCGGCACGGCTTTAAATGGCCGCGGACTTGCTAGCCCCACGGCATAAACAGCCGCGGGACTTGCTAGTGCCCGCCGGGGGCTCCAACATCAAGACCCGGAGCAAGGCCTTACATCGCCCGGCGCGGCATAAACAGCCGCGGGACTTGCTAGCGCCCGCTGGGGGCTTTGACTTTGACATCGGGAGAAGAATGGAGAGCAGGGGAGAGACAAGACTTTGCTTTCCATCACAGTGATGGGGAGATTCACTGTGATGGATGTTTGTGTAAATTGTGTTGGTGTGTGTCTTGGTTCTTTTCTTGTATGACTGCAGAAACCAAATTTAGTTTGAACCTCATGTGAGGTTCAAATGACAAATACATGGTATTGTATTGGTATTGTATTGTATTGTATTATCTGAATTGTGTCAAGTTGGGAAAAGGGGAAATACAATGAGATCTGGGTGTCCTTGTTCATCGGTCACTGAAAGTAAACATGAAGGTAAGGCAGGCACTGAAGGAAGCGAATGACATGTTGGCCTTCATAACAAGAGGAGTTGAGTATAGGAGCAAAGAGGTCCTTCTGCAGTTGTACAGGGCCCTAGTGTGACCACACATGGAGTATTGTGTGCAGTTTTGGTCTCCAAATTTGAGAAAGGTAATTCTTGCTATTGAGGGAGTGCAGCGTAAGTTCACAAGGTTAATTCCCAGGATGGCGGGACTGCCATATGTTGACAGAATGGAGTGGCTGGGCTTGCATACTCTGGAATTTAGAAGGATGAGAGGAAATGTTATTGAAACATATAAGATTATTAAGGGTTTGGACAAACTAGAGGCAGGAAACATGTTCCCGATGTTGGGAGAGTCCAGAACTGTTGAAGAAAGAGATGAAAAAAGTCCCGTCCCCCCCACACAATACAGTAAAAATAGACGATTACATACATCTAACGCTAACGATAAGACAAAGAAGGAAGAAAGACAGACAGTCTACAGGCGAGCCGCTGCCACAGACGCAGCGCCACCCCGTGTATTTTGACCTGGGAGTTGCGGAGGGAATGATTGCTGTGGAAAGTGGAATAGGGTGGAGAATGTAAGATGTGGCTAGTAGGTAGGATCCCGTTGGAGATGGCGAAAATGTTGGCAGATCTCGGACTATTATGGTATGGAACACCTCATCTTTGGTGCAGCAGACGCACAACCCCGAGGCAGCCTTCATTGTTGCGGGTGACTTCAATCACTCTAACCTGAAGACTGTACTCCCCAAATTCCACCAACATGTCTCCTTCCCCACTAGAGTAGACAAGACACTGGAGAAAGTCTACACCAACATGGCTGAAACTTACAAAGCCATCCCCCTCCCCCACCTTGGTCAGTCTGATCACGTCTCATTGTTCCTGCTCCCTAAGTACTCCCCACTCATCAGACGGGTTAAACCAACTGTGAGGACAGTTAAAGTCTGGTCAGAGGAAGCGGACTCCACACTTCAGCAGTGTTTTGGAAACACTGACTGGAAGGCGTTTGCAGCCCAGGCCACCCTTGACTCCCACACGGACATTGATTCCTACACATCCTCTATTCTGGACTTTATAAACTCCACCATCAATAGTGTCACCTCCCTCAAACAGGTGACCATATTCCCGAATCAGAAGCCATGGATGAACAGCGAGGTCAGGCTACTGCTGAAAGCACGGGACACCGCTTTCAGGTCAGGCGATGCTCGAGCCTACTGTTCAGCCAGGGCTAACCTGAAGAGGGGCATCAAGAAGGCCAAGCACTGCCATAAGCTCAGGATTGAGGAGCACTTCAACAACAACTCCGACCCCCGACGCATGTGGCAAGGCATCCAGGCCATCACGGACTACAGACCCTCCAACACCACCCCCACATCCAGCGACGCCTCCTTCCTTGAGGAGCTTAACCACTTCTATGGCCGCTTCGACAGGGACAATCTAGAGACAGCCATCAAGGCTGTGCTACCTGCCGATCACCAACCCCTCACACTCACCCCGTACGACGTATTCGTGGCACTGAGTAGGACTAATGCACGTAAAGCTGCTGGCCCTGACGGCATCCCCGGGCGCGTGCTCAGGGCCTGTGCTGCGCAGCTGACAGACGTCTGGACTGACATCTTCAACCTGTCACTTGCCCAAGCAGTTGTCCCCACGTGCCTTAAAACCACCTCCATCGTGCCAGTGCCAAAACACTCCACTGCGGCAAGCCTCAACGACTTCCGCGCAGTTGCACTTACCCCCATCATCACCAAGTGCTTCGAGAGGCTGGTCCTGGCACACCCCAAAAGCTGCCTACCCCCCACACTGGATCCCTATCAGTTTGCCTACCACAAGAACAGGAGTACGGAGGATGCCATCTCAACGGCACTTCACTCCGCCCTCTCCCACCTCGACAACAGAGACACTTACGTAAGAATGCTGTTCATCGATTACAGCTCAGCATTCAACACCATTATACCATCAAAACTGATCACCAAACTCGGTAACCTGGGAATCGACCCCTCCCTCTGCAACTGGATACTGGACTTTCTAACCAACAGACCCCAGTCTGTTAGGTTAGACAAGCACACCTCTTCAACCCTCACCCTGAACACCGGCGTTCCACAGGGCTGTGTGCTGAGCCCCCTCCTCTACTCCCTCTTCACCTATGACTGCACACCTGTACATGGTACTAACACCATCATCAAGTATGCAGATGATACAACGGTGATTGGCCTCATCAGCAACAACGATGAGTCGGCCTACAGGGAGGAGGTCCAGCACTTAGCAGCATGGTGCGCTGACAACAACCTGGCCCTTAACTCCAAGAAGACCAAGGAGCTCATTGTAGACTTCAGGAAGTCCAGGGGCGGCACGCACACCCCCATCCACATTAACGGGACGGAGGTGGAACGTGTTTCTAGCTTCAGGTTCCTGGGAGTCAACATCTCCGATGAACTCTCTTGGACCCACAATACCTCAACTCTGGTCAAGAAGGCTCACCAGCGTCTCTTCTTCCTGAGGAGACTGAAGAAGGTCCATCTGTCTCCTCAGATCCTGGTGAACTTCTACCGCTGCACCATCGAGAGCATCCTTACCAACTGCATCACAGTATGGTATGGCAACTGCTCTGTCTCCGACCGGAAGGCATTGCAGAGGGTGGTGAAAATTGCCCAACGCATCACCGGTTCCTCGCTCCCCTCCATTCTGTCCAAAGCAAGCGTTGTCTGCGGAGGGCGCTCAGCATCGCCAAGGACTGCTCTCACCCCAACCATGGACTGTTTACCCTCCTACCATCCGGGAGGCGCTACAGGTCTCTCCGTTGCCGAACCAGCAGGTCCAGGAACAGCTTCTTCCCGGCGGCTGTCACTCTACTCAACAACGTACCTTGGTGACTGCCAATCACCCCCCCCCCACCCCCCGGACACTTATTATCACTTAATATTATTTATTCAAATCATTTGCTATGTCGCTCTTCCAGGGAGATGCTAAATGCATTTCGTTGTCACTGTACTGTACACTGACAATGACAATTAAAATTGAATCTGAATCTGAATCTGAATCTGAGATACGGCGTAGATGGAGGAATTGGGAGTAGGGGCTATAGTCTATACAGGAAACAAGGTGGGAAGAAGTGTAGTCCAGATAGCAGTGGAAGTCAATAGGTTTAGAATAGATGTCAATCAATAGTTTATCTACTGTGATGGAGACGGTGAGATGTAGAAACGGGAGTGAGATGTCGGAGATGGTCCAAGTGCACGAGTGCAGGATGGAAATTAGTGGTAAAGTTAACGACATCAGTGAGTTCTGCATGGGTGCAGGAGGTAACATCGATGAAAGCTTCAATGTAGCGGAAATAGTGTTCGGGGATAGGGCCAGTGTATGCCTGGAACAGGGATTGTTCAATGTACTCTGCGGCAGGCATAGCTGGGGCCAGGCGGTGCTCCGAGCTACCCCTTTGATTTGGAGGAAGTGGGAGTAGTCGAAGGAGAAGTTAAGAGTAAGGATCATCTCTGCTAGGCGGAGGAGAATGTTGGCTGGTTCTGCGGTCGAGGAAGAAACGGAAGGCTTTAAGACCTTCCTGGTGGGGGATGGAGGTGTAGAGTGACTGGACATCCATAGTAAAGGTAAGGGTGAGGGGTCCTGGACAATGGGTCATTGAAGTGAAGAAGGGCATGTGAGGTGACTTGGACATTGGTTGGGAGGGGGGTAGGAAGCAGCCGAGGTATGTGGAAATCCGTGGGACAGGACCAAGCAGAAACAATGGGTCGGCCACGGCAGGTCTGTTTATGGATTTTGGGGTGAAGATAAAACTCTGCTGTGCGGGGCTGGGGAACGATAAGGTTGGAGGCTTTGGAGAGCAGACAGCTGGAAGTGATCAAATCAGAAATGGTCTGTGAGATTATGGCCTGGTGTTCATCTGTGGGATCATGGTCCAAGGAAGAGTAGGAGGAGGTGTCTGAGAGTTTGCACCTGGCCTCAGCACCAGACTACCACGGCACCTCCCTTGTCACGGGGTTTGATGCTAATGTCGGGGTTGCTGCAGAGTGAGCGGAGGGCTATACATTGAGGGGCAGTGGTTATAGTAGGTAAAGGGAGTGGAAAAGTTGAAATAAAAATGTCAAAGGAGAGTAGAAGAGCTGTTGGAGAGTCCAACAGGAGGAGGGGGACCATTGGAGATGGGAGAAGGGGTCATCACTGCGAGGTAAGGTCACCTTACCATAGAAACAAGCACAGAGTTGGAGGCGACGGAAGAAAAGCTCTACATCGTGGCAGACCTGGAACTCATTGAAGTGGGGGCGGAGCAGAACAAAAGTGAGGCCTCTGTTGAGGACAGACCGTTCCGTACCCAATGTGAAGACCAATGTACTAAATGCCTACTAACCATCCAATCTACCTGTGACACCACTTTCAAGGAACTATACACCTGCACTCTTAGATCCCTCGGTTCTACAACACTCCCCAGAGCCCTGCCATTTACTGTGAAAGTCTTGCCCTGGTTATGACTTCCCAACACCTCTTACTCATCTACATTAAGCTCTGTGAACCGTTGCTCAGCCCACTTGCCCAGCCGATCAAGTTCTTGCGGTAATTTTGGATAAACATATTTCCTATCAACTATGCCGCCTACTTTAGTGTCATCTACAAACTTACTACTCATGCTTTGTGTGGTCTCAACCAAAACGTTAATATAAACCTCAAACAGCAATGGGCCCAACACCAATCCCTGAGGCAAACAACAAATCACCGTCCTCCAGTTGGAAATACAACCCACCACCACCCTCTGCTTCCTTCCATGAAGACAATTCTCCATCCAGTTGATAGACACAATATGTTGGAGTAACTCTGTGGGTCAGACAGCATCTCTGGAGAAAACAAATAGGTGGTGTTTTGAGTCAAGACCCGACTTCAGACATCTCCAGACCCTGTACAAATGTCAAGAAAAATGTATATTTCTGAACTGCAACTCCATTGCAATCCATTGCGAATTCTATATATAAAATTCTTAAAGGATTGGACAGGCTAGATGCAGGAAACATGTTCCCGATGTTGGGGGAGTCCAGAACCAGGGATCGCAGTTTAAGAATAAGGGCTAGGCCATTTAGGACTGTATTTAGTTAAATCATTTTCACCCAGAGAGTAGTGTATCTGTGGAATTCTCTGCCACAGGAGGCAGTGGAGGCCAATTCACTGGATGTTTTCAAGAGGGAGTTAGATTTAGCTCTCAGAGCTAACGGAATCAATGGATGTGGGAAAAAGCAGGAACGGGGTACTGATTTTAGATGATCAGCCATGATCATATTGAATGGTGGTGCTGTCTCGATGGGCTGAATAGCCTACTCCTGTACATATGTTTCTATGTTTCTAATACATGCCAATATGTCATTTGCTTTCCTCACTAGATGCTGCCTCTTCATTCTGTCTGAGCAGAGTTGATGAATACCCTTGTGGAAACCAGGGTTGTTTAACAACCTGTGTATGTGCTGTAATATCACAAATAATCTTTCCAGTTACATCACAGCAGCAGGGTTAGGTAACTCTGGCCGAGGAGGGATTTGAGACACTGGTCAGGAAATATATGGAGGCACATGTCATGTATAGGAAGCTGGGATTAAACAAATCCCCTGCGGTATGTGGGATACAGGAGACCAGTTTGTGTTAGGAAATTGAAAAGGCAAAACTGGAACATCCAGAAAGCTATTGACATTACAGAAGAGGAGGTGTTGATGTTCTTGATGCTCCAGGGGCTAACCAGGTGCACCCTTGCATGTTTTAGGGAGCTGGATAAGAAATTGCTTATTCACTGGCGAAGAATGTTGTTTCTTGGCAAGCTGTGACATATCGGATGACTGGAATGTGGCTGATGTGCCTTTGTTTAAGAACACTGGAGGAATAAGCCAGGGAACTGCAGGCCGGGTGAGTCTAACATCAGTTATAGAAACATAGAAACATGGAAAAGAGGTGCAGGAGTGGGCCATTCGGCCCTTCGAGCCTGCACCGCCATTCAATATGATCATGGAAAGAAAGGGTGACGTTTCGGGTCGACACCCTTCTTCAGCCATGGGCTATTTGAAGTTAGAGAAGTCAATGTTCATACTGCTGGGGTGTAATCTACCCAATCAAAATATGAGGTGCTCTTCTTCCAAATTGTGCTGGGTCTCACTCTGACAATGGATGAGGCCCAGGACAGAAAGGTCAGATTGAGAATGGAAGGGGCAGTTAAAGTGCTGAGCAACCGAGAGATCAGATAGGTTAAGGCGGTCTGAGCCGAGGTGTTTAACAATTCACCTATCCAAGTCACCTTGCAGCCTCCTAGCATCCTGCTCACAGCTAACACTGCTTCCCAGCTTCGTGTCATCCACAAACTTGGAGATGTTGCATTCAATTCCCTCGTCCAAATCATTAATATATATTGTAAATAGCTGGGGTCCCAGCACTGAGCCTTGCGGTACCCCACTAATCACTGCCTGCCATTGTGAAAAGGACCCGTTTACTCCTACTCTTTGCTTCCTGTTTGCCAGCCAGTTCTCTATCCACATCAATACTGAACCCCCAATACCGTGTGCTTTAAGTTTGCATACTAATCTCTTATGTGGGACCTTGTCGAAAGCCTTCTGAAAGTCCAGATATAACACATCCACTGGTTCTCCCTTATCCACTCTACTGGTTACATCCTCGAAAAATTCTATAAGATTCGTCAGACATAATTTACCTTTCATAAATCCATACTGACTTTGTCCAATGATTTCACCACTTTCCAAATGTGCTGCTATTTCATTTTAATAACTGACTCTAGCATTTTCCCCACTACCGATGTTAGACTAACTGGTCTGTAATTCCCCGTTTTCTCTCTCCCTCCCTTTTTAAAAAGTGGGGTTACATTACCTACCCTCCAATCCTCAGGAACTACTCCAGAATCTAAAGAGATTTGAAAAATTATCACTAATGCATCCACTATTTCTGGGGCTACTTCCTTATGTACTCTGGGATGCAGCCTATCTGGCCCAGGGGATTTATCGGCCTTTAATCCATTCAATTTACCTAACACCACTTCCCGGCTAACCTGGATTTCATTCAGTTCCATCTCATTTGACCCCCGGTCCCCTGCTATTTCCGGCAGATTATTTATGTCTTCCTTAGTGAAGACAGAACAAAAGTAGTTATTCAATTGGTCTGCCATGTCCTTGTTCCCCATGATCAATTCACCTGTTTCTGACTGCAAGGGACCTACATTTGTTTTAAATAATGTGTCAGTTAATAGAGGGTATTCTGAGCGACAAGGTATATCTGCATTTGGAAAAGCAAGGACTGATTATGAATAGTCAACATGATCATAAGGTCATATCATGTGATATGAGCAGAATTATGCCATTTGGCCCATCAAGTCTACTCCCCCATTCAATCATGCCTGATCTATCTCTCCGTCCTAATCCCATTCTCCTGCCAAGAATCTATCTATCTCTGCCTAAAAAATATCCACTAGACTCCACAGCCTTCTATGGCTAAGAATTCCACAGATTCATGACCCTCTGACTAAAGACATTCTTACTCATCTCCTTCCTAAAAGAACATCTTTTAATTCTGAGGCTATGACCTCTAGTCCTAGACTCTCCCACCAGTGGAAACATCTTCTCCACATCCACTCTATCCTAGCCTTTCATTATTCTGTACGTTACAATGAGGTCCCCCCTCATTCTTCTAAACTCCAGCGAGTAGAGGCCCAGTGGCACTAAACGCTCATCATATATTAACCCACTCATTCCTGGGATCATTGTTGTAAACCACCTCTGGGCCCTCTCCAAAGCCACAACATCCTTCCTCAGATACGGTGCCCAAAATTGCTCACAATATTCCAAATGTGGCCTGGCCAGTGCCTGACTCAGCATTACATCCCTGTTTTTGTATTCGAGCCTCTCAAAATAATTGTTAGCTTTATGTTTGCTTTCTTTATCACCGATTCGACTTGCAGATTAACTTTGCATCTCCAATTTCTGGATTCTCTCCCCAATTATAAACTCATCTACGCCTTTATTCTTTACAATATTTTCCATCCGCTACTTCTCTGCCCACTCTCCCAACCTGTCCAAGTCCTTCTGTAGAGTCCTTGCTTTCTCTACACCACCTGCTCCTCCACCTATTTTTGTTTCTACCACAAACTTGGCCACAAAGCCTTCAATTCCCTCGTCCACATCATTAATATACAAAGTGAAGAGTAGCGGCCCTAGCACCGAGTCCTGCGGAACTCAGCTAGTCACTGGCAGCCAACCAGAACAAGCCCCATTTATTGCCACTCTTTGTCTTCTGTCAACCTGCCATCATGCTAGTATCTGCCCCTTCCCTAACTGGGTCACATGTGGCACCTTATCAAAGGCTTTCAGAAAGTCCAGGTAAATAACATCTACTGACTGTCTGTCCTGCTATTTACTTCTACAAGGAATTCCAGCGTTTGTCAGGCAAGACCACCCCTTCATAAAACCCTTCAGACTTTGGCCTATTTTATCATGAACTTCTAAGTACATAACTTCATTCTTTATCATGGACTCTACAGAGAGGTTTAAGCCATTTGGATATGACCATTTCGCTGAAAGATGGCAGATGGAGTTTAATGTTGATAAGTGTGAGGTGCTACATCTTGGCAGGACAAATCAAAATAGGACGTACATGGTAAATGGTAGCGAATTGAGGAATGCAGTTGAACAGAGGGATCTGGGAATAACTGCATAGTTCCCTGAAGGTGGAATCTCATGTAGATAGGGTGGTAAAGAAAGCTTTTGGTGTGCTGGCCTTTATAAATCAGAACATTGAGTATAGAAGCTGGGATGTAATGTTAAAATTGTACAATGCATTGGTGAGGCCAAATCTGGAATACAGTGTATAATTTTGGTCGCCAAATTATAGGAAAGATGTCAACAAAATAGAGAGAGTACAGAGGAGATTTACTAGAATGTTGCCTGGGTTTCAACAACTAAGTTACAGAGAAAGGTTGAATAAGTTAGGTCTTTATTCTTTGGAGCGCAGAAGGTTAAGGGGGGATTTGATAGAGGTCTTTAAAATTATGAGAGGGATAGACAGAGTCACCCTTTCGGGGGGGGGAGGGCGCGACTGGCAATCACGTTGAAGGTCCTGTTTCCATGCTGTTGGACTCTGACTATTGTGTTGGTGTAATGGACAAGGTTGCCAAAACAGAGAGTATGTACAAATTGAAAGCCAGGGTGAGAATACTGTGACAAGGGCAGCACCCAGGTGTGTGAGTAGGGAGGTAGGTCTCGACCACGAGCTGCTCCAAACAGCCATCTCACAGGCATTCTACAGATTGCTTCCCTTGGCATCCAATACCAACCTGATTTAGCCAGTGTACTTGCATATTGAAATCCCCCATGACCACTGTAACATTGCCTTTATTACATCCCTTTTCTATTTCTTGATGTAATTTGTGCCTTACATCTTGACTACTATTGGATGGACTATACATAACTCCCATCATGGTCTCCCATCAGCTGGAAGTCTGGAGGATGGCAAATGTTGTGCGCCTATACAAGAAGGGCTGCAGGGAAAATGCTGGGATCTAAAGGCCGGTGAACTCAACATCTGTATTTGGAAAGTTACTAGAAAGTATTCTGAGAGGTAGGTTATACAGGCATTTGGACGGGCAAGAGCTGATTATGGATGGTCATCAAGGTTTTGTACGTGGGAGGTCGTGTCTCACAGATCTGATAGAGACTTTTGAAGAAGTGACCAAAAAGGTCGATGAGGGCAGAACTGTAGATGCTGTATAAAGGGATTTCAGTAACGCATTCGACAAGTTCCACATGGTAGGTTGCTCTGGAAAGTTAGATCGCATGGTATCCAAGTATCGATAGCTAAATGGATATCAAATTGGCTTCATGGGAGGAAGCAGAGGGAGATGGTGAAAGGTTGCTTCCCGGACTGGAGGACTGTGACTAGTGGTGTGCCTCAGGGTTCAAGGCTGAGCCGGTTACTGTTTATCATCTACATCAATGATTTGGATGAGAACATAGAGGACAAGATTAGCAAGTTTGCTGATGATACAAAAGTGGGTGGTTTTGCAGATAGTGAAGATGGTCGTGAAAGATTGCGGCAGGATCTGGATCGATTGGCCAGGTGGGCTGAGGAATGGTTGATGGAATTTAATACAGAGAAATGTCAGGTGTTGCATTTTAGGATGTCTAACAAAGTCAGGACCAACACAGTGAACGGTAGGCCTTTGGGGAGTGTTGTAGAGCAGAGGGATCTAGGAGTGCAGGTGCATGATTCCTTGAAGGTCGAGTCACAGGTAGATAAGGTGGTCAAAAAGGCTTTTGGCACATTGGCCTTCATCAGTCAAGGTATTGAGTATTGAAGTTGGGAGATCATGTTGCAGTTGTATAAGATGTTGGTGAGACTACATTTAGAGTATTGTGTTCAGTTCTGGACACCGTGTTATAGGATATTGTCAAGCTTGAAAGGGTTCATAGAAGATTTACAAGGATGTTGCCAGGACTAGTTGGTTTGAGCTATTAAGAGAAACATAGAAACATAGAAATTAGGTGCAGGAGTAGGCCATTCGGCCCTTCGAGCCTGCACCGCCATTCAATATGATCATGGCTGATTATCCAACTCAGTTTCCCGTACCTGCCTTCTCTCCATACCCTCTGATCCCCTTAGCCACAAGGGCCACATCTAACTCCCTCTTTAATATAGCCAATGAACTGGCCTCGACTACCCTCTGTGGCAGGGAGTTCCAGAGATTCACCACTCTCTGTGTGAAAAAAGTTCTTCTCATCTCGGTTTTAAAGGATTTCTCCCTTATCCTTAAGCTGTGACCCCTTGTCCTGGACTTCCCCAACATCGGGAGCAATCTTCCTGCATCTAGCCTGTCTAGCCCGAGTAGGTTTGGTCTCTATTCCTTGGAACACAATAGGATGAGGAGTGATCTTATAGAGGTGTATAAAATGATGAAAGGAATAGATTGGGTAGATGCACAGAATCGTGTAAGATGGAACTGCAGATGCTGGTTTAAACCGAAGATGGACACAAAAAGCTGGAGTAACTCAGCGGGACAGGCAGCATCTCTGGAGAGAAAGAAAGGGTGACGTTTCGGGTCGAGACCCTTCTTCAGCCATGAGCTATTTGAAGTTAGAGAAGTCAATGTTCATACTGCTGGGGTGTAAGCTGCCCAATCAAAATATGAGGTGCTCTTCTTCCAAATTGTGCTGGGTCTCACTCTGACAATGGATGAGGCCCAGGACAGAGTTCAAGTTCAAGTTCAAGTTAGTTTATTGTCATGTGTCCCTGTATAGGACAATGAAATTCTTGCTTTGCTTAAGCACACAGAAAATAGTAGGCATTTACTACAAAACAGATAAATGTGTCCATATACCATGATATAAATATATACACACATGAATAAATAAACTGATAGTGCAAATAACAGAAAGTGGTTGGTAATAATCAGAGTTTTGTCCGAGCCAGGTTTAATAGCCTGATGGCTGAGGGGAAGTAACTATTCCTGAACCTGGTTGTTGCAGTCTTCAGGCTCCTGTACCTTCTACCTGAAGGTAGCAGGGAGATGAGTGTGTGGCCCGGATGGTGTGGGTCTTTCATGATACTGCCAGCCTTTTTGAGGCAGCGACTGCGATAGATCCCCTCGATGGAAGGAAGGTCAGAGCCGATGATGGACTGGGCAGTGTTTACTACTTTTTGTAGTCTTTTCCTTTCCAGGGCGCTCAAATTGCCGAACCAAGCCACGATGCAACCGGTCAGCATGCTCTCGACTGTGCACCTGTAGAAATTAGAGAGAGTCTTCCTTGACAATCCGACTCTCCGTAATCTTCTCAGGAAGTAGAGGCGCTGATGTGCTTTTTTGATGATTGCATTAGTGTTCTCGGACCAGGAAAGATCTTCAGAGATGTGCACGCCCAGGAATTTGAAGCTCTTGACCCTTTCAACCATCGACCCGTTGATATAAATGGGGCTGTGGGTCCCCCTCCTACTCCTTCCAAAGTCCACAATCAGTTCCTTGGTTTTGCTGGTGTTGAGGGCCAGGTTATTGCGCTGGCACCATATGGACAGTTGCTCGATCTCTCTTCTGTACTCTGACTCATCCCCATCAGTGATACGCCCCACAATAGTGGTGTCGTCAGCGAACTTGATGATGGAGTTCGCACTGTGGTTCGCTACGCAGTCATGGGTATAGAGTGAGTACAGCAGGGGGCTGAGCACGCAGCCTTGAGGTGCTCCCGTGCTGATTGTTATTGAGGCTGACACATTTCCACCAATACGAACAGACTGTGGTCTGTGGACGAGGAAGTCGAGGATCCAGTTGCAGAGGGATGCGCAGAGACCCAGTTCTGCGAGTTTGGTAACCAGTTTGGAGGGGATGATTGTGTTAAATGCCGAGCTGTAATCAATGAATAACAGCCTGACATATGTATGAGTTTTTGGAATTGAGAATGGAAGGGGGGGTTAAAGTGCTGAGCAACCGAGAGATCAGATACGTTAAGGTGGACTGAACAGAGGTGTTCAACAAAATGATCGCCGAGCCTGCGCTTGGTCTCACCGATGCACAGAAGTTGACACCTGGAACAACGGATACAGTAGATGAGGTTGGAGGAGGTGCAAGTGAATCTCTGCCTCACCTGGAAAGACTGTCGGGGACCTAGGATGGAGTCATGGGAGGAGGTAATGGGACAGGTGTTGCATCTCCTGCAGTTGCAGGGGAAAGTACCTGGGGACGGGATGGTTTGGGTGGGAAGGGATGAGTTGACCAGGGAGTTGCGGAGGGAACAATCTGGGAAAAGCAGAAAGGGGTGGAGATGGGAAGATGTGGCCAGTAGTGGGATCCCGTTGGAGGTGGCATTAGTGTTGGAGGATTATATGCTGTATGCGATGGCTGATGGGGTGGAAGGTGAGGACAACGGTGACTCTGTCCTTGTTGCAAATGGGGGAGGGGGGTGGGGGGCAAGAGCAGATCTGCGGGATATCGAGGAGACCCTAGTGAGAGTCTTATCTATAATGGAAGAGGGGAACCCCCATTTCCTAAAGAATGAGGACATCTCCGATGATGTAATATAGAAAACCTCATCCTGGGCGTAGATGTGGTGTAGACGGAGGAATTGGGATTAGGGATAGAGTCTTTACAGGAAGCAGGGTGGAAAGAAGTGTAGTCTAGATAGCTATGGCAGTCACAAAACACTGGAGTATCTCAGCGGGACAGGCAGCTCCTCTGAAGGGAAGGAATGGGTGATGTTTCAGGTCGAGACCCTTCTTCAGCTGTGGGAGTCAGTAGGTTTGTAGTAGATGTCAGTCAATATTCTGACTTCTGTGATGGAGACGGTGAGATCCAGAAATAGTAGGGAGATGTTGGAGATGCTCCAAGTGAATTTGAGTGGAAATTAGTCGTGAAGTTGATGAAGTCAGTGAGTTCTGCATGGGTGCAGGAGGTTGCACCAATGCAGTCGTCAATGTAGCGGAGGTAGAGTTTGGGGATAGGGCCAGTGTACGCCTGGAACAGTGATTGTTCAATGTACCCTACAAAGAGGCAGGCACAGCTGGGGCCCATGCAAGTGCCCATAGCCTTGGATTTGGTGAAAGTGGGAGGAGTCGAAGGAGAAGATGTTGAGGGTAAGGACCAGCTCTGCTAGATGGAGGAGAGTATTAGTCAAGTCAAGTCAGTCAAGTCAGATTTATTCGTCATGTGCACAATAAAGTGCAGTGAAATTAACTTGCCAGCAGCGGTACAATATAGAAATAACACACAATACACAATAAAAATGTAACACAAACATCCACCACAGCATTCATCACTTAGTGGATAGAAATTGTCTGGTTCTGTGGTCGAGGAAGAAACGGAGGGCTTTAATACATTCCTGCTGGTGTATGGAGGTGTAGAGTGACTGGACATCGAGAGTAAAGATGAGGGGGTGGGGGCTTAGAAAATGGAAGTCATTGGAGAGACAGAAGGGAGTGTGAGGTGTCTTGGACATAGGTAGGGAGGGATTGGACCGGGGGGGATAGGATGGAGTCAAGGTATGTGGAAATTATTTCAGTGGGACATGAACAAGCAGAAACAATGGGTCCACTAGGACAGTTCTGTTTGTGGGTTTTAGGGAGAAGATAAAATCGGGCTGTGCGGGGCTGGGGAACGATAAGGTTGGAGGCTTTGGATGGCAGAGAGCTGGAAGTAATAAAATCAGAAATGGTGTGTAATATTAAGGTCTGATGCTTGTCTGTGGGGTCACGGTCCAAGGATAAGTAGGTAGCAGGTGTCTAAGAGTTGTCGCCTGGCCTTAGCCCGTACAGGGCCTGTCCCACGAGCATGCGTCCTGCATGCGGCAAGCACGACCAAACCGGAAACGGGGGCCGCGCAGAGATCGAGTGATCCCCGTACAGGGCTGGTCCCACGAGCATGCGCCTGCATGCGGCGAGCGCGACCAAACCGGAAACGGGGGCTGCGCGGAGGTCGAGTGAGTGACGTGAAGTTCGAGCGAAGTCCGCGGGAAGTTCGCGCGTGACGTACGGCATCAAGACGCAGCGTACGGCATCAAGACGCTGCGTACTGCGTCGAGACGCTGCACACGCCCATCGAGGCGGCTGAGGGCCGGCAGGTCGTTGCCACACGGAATTTTTGAACACGGTCAGTTTTTCGGAGCCCCGCGCGATGTCGGGACCAGCTCCACACAACTCCATACGGCTCCGGCGATCGAAGTGGAACCGGCCCCGCGAGGCCGTACGGCTCAAGCGACCACGTTAGGTCGCGCTTGCCACAGGGAGTCACATGCTCGTGGGACAGGCCCTTTAGAGGTCAGCGCACCAGGCTGCCACGGAACCTCTCTTTTCGGCAGGTTTAATCACCCAGCCGAAAATTGGCTTCATTGGAAGGAAGCAGAGGTAGATGGTGGAAGGTTGCTTCTTAGACAGGAGGCCTGTCTGGTTTGCCTCCGGGTTCGATGTTGGGCCTGTTTCTGTTTATCATCTATATCAATAATATTGATGAGAACATACATGGCAAGATTAGCAAGTTTGCTGATAATACAAAAGTGAGTAGTTTTGCAGATAGTGAAGATGGTTGTGAAAAATTGCAGCAAGGACTTGATCGATTCACCATGTGGTCTTAGGAATGGTTTAGTTTAGTTTAGACATACAGTGCGGAAACAGGCCCTTCGGCCCACTGAGTCCACAGAGACCTGTGATCATCGCACACTCACACTATCCTACACACACTAGGGATGATTTTTACTTATCCCAAGCCAATTAACCAACGAACCTGAGCTTCTTTGGAGTGTGGGAGGAAACCGAAGATCTCAGATAAAACCCTTGTAGTCATGGGGAGAACGTACCAACTCCATACAGAGAGCACCCGTTGTTGGAATCAGGAGTTAAATTGGCATGTAGTAAAAGTAATGCTGTGGTTGTTGTGGGAGATTTCAACATGCAGGTAGACTGGGAAAATCAGGTTGGTACTGGACCCCAAGAAAGGGACTTTGTAGAGTGCCTTTGTGATGGCTTTTTAGAACAGCTTGTATTGGAGCCGATCAGGGAGAAGGCAATTCTGGATTTAGTGTTATGTACTGAACCGGATTTGATAAAGGACGTCGAGGTTAGTGAGCCATTAGGAGGCAGTGACCATAACATGGTCAGGTTTAATCTACAATGTAATCTACTCTTCTCCGAGTAGATCGGAGGTGTCAGTGTGCAGTTGAATAAAGGGGACTATGGGGCCATGAGGGCTGGCCAAAGTTGACTGGAAAGATACACTAGCAGGGATGACAGTGGAACAAAAATGGCAGGTGTTTCTAGGAATAATACAGAAGGTGCAGGATCAGTTCATTCCCAGGAGGAAGTAAGATTCCAAGGGGAGAAAGGGACTACCATGGCTGACAAGGGACGTCAGGGACAGTATAAAAATTAAACACGAAGAAGTACAACGTAGCACAGATGAGCGGGAGGCGAGAGGATTGGGTAATGTTTAAACAACAACAAAATATAACTAACAATACGGGGAGAAAATATGAGGTACGAAGGAAAGCTAGACAAGAATGTAAAGCAAGAATATAAAAGCTTCTTTAGGTATGTGTAGAGGAAAACATTAGTTAAGACCAAAGTTGGACCCTTGAAGACTGAAAAAGGTGAATTTATTAAGGGGAACAAGGAAATGGCAGATGAGTTGAACAGGTACTTTGGATCTGTCTTCACTAAGGAGGACACAAACAATCTTCCTGATATAGTAGTGGCCAGAGGATCTGGGGTGACAGAGGATCTGAAGGAAATCCACATTAGGCAGGAAATGTTGTTGGATAGGCTGATGGGACTGAAGGCTGATAAATCCCCAGGGCCTGATGCTCTGCATCCCAGGGTACTTAAGGAAGTGGCTCTAGAAATCGTGGATACATTGGTGATAATTTTCCAATATTCTATAGACTCAGAATCAGTTCCTGGTGATTGTAGGGTAGCTAATGTTATCCCACTTTTTAAGAAAAGTGGGAGAGAGAAAACAGGGAATTATAGACCAGTTAGCCTGAGGTCGGTGGTGGGGAAGATGCTGGAGTCAATTATAAAAGATGAGATAGCCGAACATTTGGATAGCAGTAACAGGATCGGTCCGAGTCAGCATGGATTTACGAAGGGGAAATCATGCTTGACTAATCTTCTGGAATTTTTTGAAGATGTAACTTGGAAAATGGACAAGGGAGAGCCAGTGGATGTAGTGTACCTGGACTTTCAGAAAGCATTTGTAATTTCCCACATAGGAGATTAGTGGGCAATATTAGGTCACATGGTATTAGGGTTAGGGTGCTGACATGGATAGAGAAGTGGTTGGCAGACAGGAAACAAAGAGTAGGGATTAACGGGTCCCTTTCAGAATGGCAGGCAGTGACTAGTGGGGTACCGCAAGTCTCGGTCCTGGGACCAGCAGTGACTAGTGGGGTACCGCAAGGCTCGGTCCTGGGACCAGCAGTGACTAGTGGGGTACCGCAAGGCTCGGTCCTGGGACCAGCAGTGACCAGTGGGGTACCGCAAGGCTCGGTCCTGGGACCAGCAGTGACTAGTGGGGTACCGCAAGGCTCGGTCCTGGGACCAGCAGTGACTAGTGGGGTACCGCAAGGCTCGGTCCTGGGACCAGCAGTGACTAGTGGGGTACCGTAAGGCTCGGTGCTGGGACCAGCAGTGACTAGTGGGGTACCGTAAGGCTCGGTGCTGGGACCAGCAGTGACTAGTGGGGTACCGCAAGGCTCGGTCCTGGGACCGCAGCTATTTACAATATAAATCAATGATTTGCATGAAGGGATTCAAAGTAACATTAGCAAATTTGCAGATGACACAAAGCTGGGTGGCAGTGTGAACTGTGAGGAGGATGCTATGAGAATGCAGGGTGACTTGGACAGGTTGGGGGAGTGGACAGATGCATGGCAGATGAAGTTTAATGCAGATAAATGTGAGGTTATCCACTTCGGTAGCAAAATAAGGAAAGCAGATTGCTATCGAATGGCGTCAAGTTGGGAAAAGGGAAAGTACAACGGGATCTGGGGGTCCTTGTACATCAGCATGCAGGTACAGCAGGCAGTGAAGAAAGCGAATGGCATGTTGAGCTTTATAACAAGAGGAATCAAATATAGGAGCAAAGAGGTCCTTCTGCAGTTGTACAGGGCCCTAGTGAGACCACACCTGGAGTATTGTGTGCAGTTTTGGTCCCCTAATTTGAGGATGGACATTCTAGGTATTGAGGGAGTGCAGCGTAGGTTTACAAGGTTAATTCCCGGGATGGCGGGACTGTCATATGCTGAGAGAATGGAGCAGCTGGGCTTGTACACTCTGGAGTTTAGAAGGATGAGAGGATATCTCATTGAAACATATACGATTGTTAAGGGCTTGGACACGCTAGAGGCAGGAAACATGTTCCCGATGTTGGGGGAGACCAGAACCAGGGGGCCACAGATTAAGAATAAGGAGTAAGCCATTTAGAACGGAGACGAGGAAACACTTTTTCACACAGAGAGTGGTGAGTCTGTGGAATTCTCTGCCTCAGAGGGCGGTGGAGGCAGGTTCTCTGGATGCTTTCAAGAGAGAGCTATTAAAAATAGCGGAGTCAGGGGATATGGGGAGAAGGCAGGAACGTGGAACTGATTGGGGATGATCAGCCATGATCACATTGAATGGCGGTGCTGACTCGAAGGGCCGAATGGCCTACTCCTGCACCTATTGTCTATTGTCTATTGTCTATTGAACCCGGGTCCCTGGCGCTGCAAACTCTGTAAATCAGCAACTCTACCACTGCGCCATCGTGCCGCCCTGTTGATGGAATTTAATACAGATAAATGTGAGGTGTTGCATTTGGGGACATCTAACATGGGCAGGACCTATTCAGTGAATGGTAGGGTTCTGGGGAGTGTTGAGAAATCTAGGAGTGCAGATGCATGGTTCCTTGAAGGTGGAGTCGCAGGTAGATAGGGTGGTCAAAAAGGCTTTTGGCACTTTAGCCTTCATCAGTCAGAGTATTGAGTATAGAAGTTGGGAGATCATGTTACAGCTGTATGAGATGTTGGTGAGGCCACATTTAGAGTATTGTGTTCAGTTCTTGGCATTATATTATAGGAAAGATATGTTGTCAAACAGGAAAAGGTACAGAGAAGATTTATGAGGATGTTGCCAGGACTAGAGGATCTGAGCTAGAGGGTTAAGTGGGTTGGGACTCTATTCCTTGGAGCTCAGGAGGTTGAGGGGTGATCTTACAGCTACATAAAATCACGAGAGGAATAGATTGGGTAGATGTACAAAGTCTCTTGCTCAGTGTAGGTGAATCGAGGACCAGAGGACATTAATTTAACCATATAACCATATAACAATTACAGCACGGAAACAGGCCATCTCGGCCCTTCTAGTCCGTGCCGAACACTTATTCTCCCCGTCCCCTCATCTACCTGCACTCAGACCATAACCCTCCATTCCTTTCCCATCCATATACCTATCCAATTTATTTTTAAATGATAAAATCGAACCTGCCTCCACCACTTCCACTGGAAGCTCATTCCACACCGCTACCACTCTCTGAGTAAAGAAGTTCCCCCTCATGTTACCCCTAAACTTCTGTCCCTTAATTCTGAAGTCATGTCCTCTTGTTTGAATCTTCCCTAATCTCAATGGGAAAAGCTTATCCACGTCAACTCTGTCTATCCCTCTCATCATTTCAAAAAACCTCTATCAAGTCCCCCCTTAACCTTCTGCGCTCCAGAGAATAAAGACCTAACTTGTTCAACCTTTCTCTGTAACTTAGTTGCTGAAGGTGAAGGTGAAGGGAACACATTTAAGAGGAATCAGAGGGGTACCTTTTTTAAACAAAGGGTGGTGGGGGTACGGAACAAGCTGCCAGTGGAGGTAGTTGACGCAGGGACTATCCAACGTTTAAAAAACAGTTAGACAGGTATATGGATAGGATAAGTTTGGAGGGATATGGGCCAAATGCAGGCAGGTGGGACTAGTGTAGCTGGGACATGTTAGCCGTTGTGGGCAGTTTGGACTGAAGGGCCTGTTTCCACACTGTATCAATCTATGACTATACGTTAAATCTACCCCCCACTATTTAGTTTAAAGCCCGAACTACAGCCGTAGTTATGCATTTTGCCAGGATCCTGGTCCCAGCAGCGTTCAGGTGGAGTCCATCCCATCGGAACAGCTCCCTCCCTCCCCAATACTGATGCCAATGTCCCACAAATCCAACCCCACTTCTCCCACACCAATATTTGTGTGATACACTTCACTTTCTAATTTCATCCACCCTATACCAATCTGCTCGTGGCTCAGGTAGTAATCCAGTTATTATTACCTTTTTGGCAGCGCTTTTAATTTAGTTCCTATCTGCTCAAATTCCCTCTGCAGAACCTCTTTCTGTGATTTACCTCTGTTGTTGGTACCAACATGGACTGTGACGACTAGATTTTCCCCTCTAATTTCCTCTATAGGTCAGATGAGATGTCCCAAACACAGGCACCCAACACTGCCTTCGGGACTCTTGTTCCTTGCAACAGAGAATTGTGTTGATTCCCCTGACTATACTGTCCCAAATTACAACTACGTGTCTCTTCTGCCCCCCTCTTGAATGGCTCCCTTTGCCTGGTCCAGCAGGGTACTGACTTCCCCACCAGATAAGGGAACGACAGGACTCACTGCCTCAAAAAGACAGCCAGCATCATCAGAGATCCATATCACCCTGGCCACACACGCATTTCAATCCTGCCATTGGGGAGAAGGTATAGGAGACTGAAAATTGTAGGGTCCAGATTCAGGAGCGAATTCTTTACAACCATCAGGGTATTAAACACTGCAACTGTCAAACAAGCTCAGAACGACCTTGACTTGGAGGCATTGATTTTATCTTTACACTGTTATTAAAGAGACAAATTAATATATATATATAAATATATATATGTGTGTTCACGAGTAACCACACTGGGGTCCACCAGCTCCCACATCACGTAGCTACAACACACACGTCATCCTGCATCCCCACCTTGAATGGTTCCCTGATCCATGGTGCCATGGTTCAGTTGCTCATCCTTCCTAAGGCCCTCATTCTCATCCACACAGGGAGCAAACTCTCAGACCTGTTAGACAAGCTCAAGGACTACGGCTCATTCAGCACTCCCTCTTGCACCCCTTCCACCTTCCTCACACCCTCTTCCTCCTGAACACAGACCGTGTGACTGCCTCCAGGTCCACAGCACCCTGGAAATTCTCCCCATCCCTGATGTGCCACAGTTTTTGAAACTCAGATTCCAGGTTGTCAATTTTGAGCTTGAATTCCTCAAACAACCAACACATCCTCATCAAGGGACCACAATCTGTAAGAGTTGGCAGCAACACTTCCTCCTCGATAACCATCACAACAGGAGTACATCAAGGCAGTGTGCTCAGACCCCTGCTCTACTCACCCTATACCCATGAATATGTAGCCGGACACAGTTCCAACTCCATCTTCAAATTGTCATCGACACCACCGTTGTTGGTCGAATTACAGATGATGATGAGTCTGAGTATCGGAGGGAGATTAATCAAGAGTTCAAGACACATTTATTGTCTCATGCACCAATTGGTACAGTGAGATTTGAGTTACCGTACAGCCATACGAATAATAAAGACCACAATACACGCTGGAATTTAACATGAACATCCCCACACAGCGGAACCAACGTTTCCCACTGTGAGGGAAGGCAATAATGTTCAGTGCTCTATCTCATTGTTCACCCGTGGTCGGGGCCTTTGTGCCCTCCACAGTTGCCGCAGTGGGTGCCCAATGTTTCAGGCCCTCTCACCGGGATGATCAGAGCTCTAGCATCGGAATGGAGAACACTCTTGGAGTTTCCAAACTGGCCATTTCCTACCAGAGACAGTGGCTCCAGAAGTCCACAGGCCGAGCTGGGCGGAGATTCAACCCTGGTGACCGCAACAAGAGGTCCCAGGACTCCGCGATGTTAAAGTCAGCGCTGCCCGCGGCTGGAAGCTCTGCAGACCACAGCTCCATGGTGTTAAACAGCAGTCCCAACACTCCGGAGCTCCACAGGGTGATCCCCATTAAGGCATCGCCCGCTCCGTGATGGTAAATCAGTGCTGCGCTGCTGCTGAAGCTGAAGCTCTGGCCAGTGTCCGACAGGAAAGGCCCTGCCAATCCAGATGGTAGGCTGCGATGAAGGGGCAAAGATGCGGCTCGGAGTAAAGATGCATCATTGACCGGGTATTGACTGAGAAGACGGTTTCCCCTTCACTCCCCCATCCCCCACATAAAAAACACTAAACGACCTCCAAAAACAAACTTTTAGACAGACTAAAAATAACAAAAAGGATGAAAGGATGAACAACTGCTGGTGAAACTGCCGCACGTGGATAATCGACTGATTAAATGGTGTCAGAACAACAATCTTGCTCTCAACACCTTTGGATGAGGAAGGCCGGGGATCCACACACCCGTCTTCATCGACGGGACGGTGATGGAGAGGGTCAAACAATTCTAAATCCTGGCCGTGCATATCTGTGAAAATCAGTACTGGAACCTGCACATTGATGCAATCATAAAGAAAGCCCATCAACACCTCTACTTCCTTACAGGTTTGGTACGCTAACGAATACTCTCTTGAACTTCTCCAGGTGTACAGTAGAGAACACATTGACGAGCTGCATCACAGCCTGGTTCGGCAACTCGAACACCCAAGAACAAAGAAGAGAGTGAAGAAATGGTGGTGAACATTGCCTGGTTCACCAGGGTACTGACGTGCCCATCCAGGACCTACAAGACTCACTGCCTCAAAAAGGCAACAAGCATCATCCAAGACCCACACCACCCTGGCCACATTCTCAGTTCACTCCTGCCATCGGGAAGAAGGTATAAGAATCTGAAAATTGTAACGTTCAGATTCAGGAACAGATTCTTTACAACCATCCACAACCATCACTACAAATGCCAAATAAGCTCAGAACTACATCAACTTGGTGGCATTGATTTTGTATTAACAGATAATAATATTTATAGATATATATATATATACATATAAACATCATAATAAATAGTTCCATATATATCCATGTATATAGCTTCATACATATATATACATGTATATACATTGACATATCTGTTGTGCTGCTGTATGTAAGAATGTCATTGTTTGGTGTCAGGACAATAAAACACTCTTGACTTGACTATCTGTAGATGTGGTCATGAGTAACCACACTGGGGTCCACCAGCTCCCACATCACGCAGCTACAACACACCCACATCATCCTGCATCCTTACTTGATTCCCAATGGCTCCTCTTGAAACAGCTGCTGCTGCTGCTGCTGTTGCTCCACTGGGCTTGAACATGACTCGCCCGCTAGTTCAACACTCCTTTCCTCAGCTCTTCTCGCCGAAGCCTCTCGAGCCTCAGCCTCAGTTCTGCACTTGGCCTCAACACGGCACCGCCTCGGTTAGGAAGGGTTTAGAGGGCTTGGGGCCAAATGCAGGGGAAAAAGACTAGCCTAGTATGCCAACGTATGACATAGACAATGTGGGCAGAAGGGCCTGTTTTAGTGCTGGATGACCCTAGTTAGTTGGCAGGGATATATACAGGACCTACATTCCCACTCATACATTTGCCCATCACCATTACAGCTCCTGCTCAATGTTGCCCGTCACTGCGGTTGTTAGAGGAAGCTCACCGACTGGGAACAATGAGCTCTTCATTCCAGAAACCCAGAATAGGTGTGGGCTTGCTTGTTTTGCATGTTTATCTAAAACATACATCAACTACACTGCCATCCTGCCCTGCAGTTTATTCACTTGAGAAGCAGAAGTGGAGAGTAGTCGGGGAGCTGTCACTGAACACAAACCACTCGGGGAAGATTGTCGCCAAGACTGAGGAGGTTGTAGGTGGTCACATCTCCCTCCATCTCAGACAGCAACATCACTACAGATCCAGGTAAGAAGACAACTCCATCGCTTCATCAGGCTCAGAATTCTACCTTTGGTTGTTAACTGATTGTGTGCGTATGTGAGTGAGTGTGTAAGTGAGTGTATGTGCCTCTGTGTGTTAACTCACTGTAGTGCCCTAAGATAAAGAGGGGTCGATCACATCTCTGTGTGTGTGGGGGGTCCCAGTGAGGGAGAGAGGGAGATTTCACCTCTGTGTGGGTGGGTGAGTGGGGGCGAGTGAGGGAGAGGGGGAGAGATCATTTTCCAATGTTCTATAGATTCAGGATCAGTTTCTGTGGATTGGACGTTAGCTAATTTTGTCCCACTTTTTAAGAAAGGAGGGAGAGAGAAATCAAGGAATTATCCACCAGTTAGCCACACGTCGGTGGTGGGGAAGATGCTGGAGTCAATTATAAAAGATGAAATAGCGGCACATTTGGATAGCAGTAACAGGATCGGTCCGAGTCAGCATGGATTTACGAAGGGGAAATCATGCTTGAATAATCTTCTGGAATTTTTTGAGGATGTAACTAGGAAAATGGACAAGGGAGAGCCAGTGGATGTAGTGTACCTGGACTTTCAGAAAGTATTTGATAAAGTCCCACATAGGAGATTAGTGGGCAATATTAGAGCACATGGTATTGGGGGTAGAGTGCTGACATGGATAGAGAAGTGGTTGGCAGACAGGAAACAAAGAGTAGGGATTAACGGGTACCTTTCAGAATGGCAGGCAGTGACCAGTGGGGTACCACAAGGCTTGGTGCTGGGACCGCAGCTATTTACAATATACATTCATGATTTAGATGAAGGGATTAAGAGTAACATTAGCAAATTTGCTGATGACACAAAGCTGGGTGGCAGTGTGAACTGTGAGGAGGATGCTATGAGGATGCAGGGTGACTTGGACAGGTTGGGTGAGTGGGCAGATGCATGGCAGATGCAGTTTGATGTGGATAAATGTGAGGTTATCCACTTTGGTAGGAAGGCATATTATTCTGAATGGTGTCAAGTTAGGAAAAAGGGAAGTACAATGTGATCTGGGTGTCCTTGTTCATCAGTCGCTGAAAGTAAGCATGCAGGTACAGCAGGCAGTGAAGAAAGCGAATGGCATGTTTGCCTTCATAACAAGAGGAGTTGAGTATAGGAGCAAAGGGTCCTACAGTTGTACAGGGCCCTAGTGAGACTACACCTGGAGTACTGTGTGCAGTTTTGGTCTCCAAATTTGAGGAAGGACATTCTTGCTATTGAGGGACAGCAGCATAGGTTTACGAGGTTAATTCCAGGGATGGGGGGACTGTCATATTTTGAAGGAATTGAGTAACTGGGCTTGTTAACACTGGAATTTAGATGGATGAGATGGGATCATTGAAACATATAAGATTATTATGGGACTGGACACGCTAGAGGCAGGAAACATGTTCCCGATGTTGGGGTAGTCCAGAACCAGGGGACACAGTTTAAGAATAAGGGGTAGGCCATTTAGAACGGAGATGAGGAAAAGCTTTTTTGCCCAGAGAGTTGTGCGTCTGTGGAATTCTCTGCCTCAGAAGGCAGTGGAGGCCAATTCTCTGGATGCTATCAAGAGAGAGATGGATAGAGCTGTTAAAGATAGCGGAGTCAGGAGTACAGGGAGAAGGCAGGAACGGGGTACTAATTGTGGATGATCAGCCATAATCACAGTGAATGGCGGTACTGTCTCGAAGGGCCGAATGGCCTACTCCTGCATCTATTGCCTATTGTCTTTTATCATACCTCTTGTTTGGCGTGTGGGGGTCCCAGTGTGGGAGAGGGATCTCACCTCTGTGTGTGGTGTCACAGTCTGGGGAAGAGTGCGATCTCACCTCTGTATGAGGGAGTGAGCTATTTTGTGTACTGTAGATTCTGTCCCAGAATACAGCTTTGCCTGAACACCTAGTATCTCTTTTTCCTCTGATTGTAATTCCCTGCTTACATTTCTAGAATGCCACCTGGTGAAGTGATGCTTCTGCTGCTGATTCTGGGCTCTCTGGGTGAGTAGTTATTAACAAGAGTGTGGTGGGGGGTGCACTGTGCACTGTGTACAGTTACTGAATGTTGGTTATGTATTGTCTGTGTGTTAAAACATCATCTGAATCCTCCTCAAATACCTCGATGATCTAGTGTCCACCATCCTCCATAGTAGAGAATTCCAGCGATTCACCGACCTCTGTGAGAGGAAGTTCCTGTGCAGTTTTAAATGTCCGCCCTCTTATCTTGTAACTATGTCCCCTCATTGGAGCCTGTGCCTCTACACATAGTTATAGAGATCTCCGGCACAGAAACAGTCTCCCTGGTCCACCGCACTTATACCGGCCATCATGCTGAGTGACACTAATCCAACTTCCCAACATTAATTGCCTATCCCTCTGTGCCCTGTCATTCAAATACCTATCAGGATGCCTCTTAAATATTGTTATTGTTCCTGCCTCCACCACCTCATCTAGCATCTACCAACAACACTTTGTGTGGACAAATGACCACTCTGATCTCCTTAATCCACTCCCTTCCCATCTTCAACTGATACACTTTGATCTTGGACACCCATACGCTGGGAAATGGCCATCGACTCTGTCTGTGCCTCTCATAATTGTATATAACTATATCACAGTCATTTCTCAGCCACCGTTGCTCCATGGAAAACAGACCCTGTCCAATCTCACATTATAACTCAAGCTGGCCAATCCAGGCAACATCCTTGTGAATCCTTTTCACCCTTCCCTTCACATTTATCCTCTCATCCCCCCTCAGGATCGTGCTTTACAATAAGATCACCCCTCATTCTCAACTCCACAGACTGGAGACCAAATATATTCAGCCACTCCTGATGGCTGAATTCTCCCATCAAGAATGAATCAAGTGAATCTCTCTGGACTGTCGGTATATCCTTGTTTTAATAGAGGAACCAAAACTGTCCCCAGTAACCAGGTTTGGCCCCACCAGCAGCCTGTCCACTTGTACCACTACTTCCTGATTCATAAACACCAAGCCCTGTGTGGTCTCAATGACCCATAGAGCCGACAGCACGGAAACAGGCCCTTCAGCCCACCTGACCCGTGCTGACCAAGATGTTGCATTTATGCTAGTTCCATTTGCCTGTGTTTGGCCCACATCTCTTGAAACAATTCCTATCAATGTATCTGTCCAAGTATCTTTTACATGATGTTATCGTGCCTGCCTCAACCACCTCCCCTGGCAACTTATTCCATTTACCCAGCACCGCTGAGTGAATATGTTGCTCCTCAGCTTCATATTAAATCTTGCCTCTCTCACCTTAAAGCTATGTCCCCTGGGTAACAGACACTGTGAATTCACCTTATCTATTCCCCTCATGATTTTATACACATTTATATTATCACCCCTCAGCCTCCAGGGCTCCAAGGAATAAAGTCCTATCTGGCCAAACCTCTCCCTATAGCTCAGCCCCTTGACTTCTGGCAACATCCTCCTAAATCTTCTTTGCACTCTTTCCAGCTTAATGGCATCCTTCCTATAGCAGGGTGACAATAAGTGAACATCCTACTTCAAGTGTAGCCTCACCAATGTGCTGCACAACTGTAACATGCCACAATGCAGCAGCTCGCACCTATCAGCATTAGACTCTCATTTCCTCCCACACCCATACGCTCATGGGTTAATAGTCTTCTGTACACCAGTCCTAGTGCAGGAAAGTGGCACAAACACCAAAGGCTAGTGGATAGGATCAGAGAGAGAGAGAGTGGGTAAGTTGCAGGGCTAAAGGGGAAATAAGGAGCTGAGGATTGGGACTGATGGGATTGCTCCCCCGTGAGCTATCATGGGCACGATGGCAGGAATGGCCTCCTACTTGGTGCGGTAAGTGGATGTTAAACTGAGTGGATGCCGTTTATTCCACAATTTACAATGAAAGACCACACGTGGAGCACAGAGAGCTTGTGTGGGCCCCAGGGCAGCGGAAGGGAAGTGTGGAACTCCACAATGAAGATAGTTCAAGAAACTCCCATTGTCCGCTGTCCCAGTTGGAAATCCCCACGGTTCAGCATCTGGCTCTACAGATAGGTGACCTGCCCCCCCCACTCACCGAGCT